>NC_057764.1:13613549-13657636 GCF_010389155.1 Erigeron canadensis
TGGTGGTGGATTATTGTTACCTGGTCAGTAGTCTGTTCAGTTTCTTTAATGGGAGGAGGTCCAGTATTTAAGGTTTCCTTGTGTATTCTCTGGGTTGGCCATCAAAAATACAGATCTAGGCAAGTATGTTAACTTATCTCTGATACCAATTGTGAAGTCCCTCACTCGATGGTTTACCCACAAGTGTAGAACACAACAAGTCAGTAATCACTAGATAGGACTAGTATCAAACGTCAAGTAAGCACTAGATTGGACTAGTATTACAATAAATATAAATGCAAGAATATATATAAGTAATACGTACTTAAGCAATATAAAGATAAGAAGTAAAGTGAATGGTGGAACCAATGTAATTTTCAGTGTATTTTATTTATTGATGTTAAATAAAATACAGGTTGTTGTGGAACAAGATATTACAAAGTAAGTATCTAAACAACCTATGAATTACAAGTGATCTAATTTTGCTAAATAAACTCCTTGATCGAAATACTTAAAGTTGTGAAGTAAAACTGTTTAGATCGAGAGTATTTAAGCAAAGTACAAGAATAAAGTCACATGATAGTGACTTGTCTTCGAATTAACCAACCACCTTTACATGCGTGTAAGGCTTTTAACAAAGGACAAATGGATTGTCTGGGTAAAGGCATGTAAAGGCATAAAGTCAATTCCTCGTAATCAGTGTTCAGACTTGTAAGGTCTAGAACACTGACAAGGACTCCAGTCAGGAGATCTGGTAAGTCTTCCAGTGAGCTCCGCTATTTGTTAGACATCTTTCTTCAGACTTCAGTCTTCGATTTCAGTGAGAATGTTCTTCAGTGGAAAGATCTTGACTAGAGTGAAGACCAGTGAACAAGTCTGGTGAAATCCAATTCCTATACAGTAATTTGTTCACTGGTATTGGAAAAGTCGTCAATGGGAAAATTAAAATGGAAGATGGTTGACTTAAAGCCACTAAGGCTAGGGGTCCCTTGAGAAACTAATCTATTTGTGAATGTGCAGGAGCTACTAAGGAAAACTGCAGGTTTATGGTTTGTCAATAGTGGAAGCTCCAGGCACATTATGGAAGACAAGGGTCTAGTGACAGAGTTACTCCTATCAAAGGATCGTATGTCTGTTTTGTTGATTCCAAAGGCGGAAAAATTTCCGGGGTTGGAAGAGTTGTAAATGGAAGCATTTAATTAATAATGCCAATTTTGTTGAAAAACAGGGTCAAGACTCTTTACTAGGTGTACAGATGTCAGAGAAGGACTTAGAAAAGGAAAAAGTCTATCTTACACATTATACATTGAAGGGTAGTGATCGGTTTTTACCGAGAGAATTTTCGAAAGACTGTTTTCCTCGGGTTTTGATTGACAAAGTGTGGAGTGTTGAAGTTAGCCAAGAGAATCGCACTCGTGTTCATCCAAGGGTTGTGCCCCTTGTCTTGACTTCTGAACAAGAAGAGATATGCAGATCTCATGAACAAGCTATAAAGGACTTGAAGATCGGTTAGATGAAAGGAGAAGGAAACTCCGTGAAACTGATGATCATTGCTCCAAGAAAACATGTTCTAATTAGTTTTATTATTTGTTATGTTTTCAAAAAAATTTGTGATAGATAGAATACTATAGAAGATCATGACTAGATGATGATCTATAGCATTTTTTTAATCTTTGTTATGTTTATGTTATATTATTGGATATGTTTTATGTTTGTTCCAGAAGTGCACTAGTTTAATCACAGGGATGAAGAAATTGGTGTTCTTGAGGAAAGAGACATAAGTGGATGTTGATAGCTTTAAGCCTACTTAATTGTTCTTTAAAATTGCTCAGTTCAGTGATACCATTATATGATGTATCGATAGGCACAAAGTACCAAGGTTTCCTTATAATCTGAACTTTAATGTATACAATATTCTTATGGGAAACATATTCAGATATATGGCTGAGAATGCCTGCTTTTCAAATGATTAGATGTGGTCCTTAAATCTTGCGAAAGATCTTGCATTGTATTTATGTATATTTGGTCGTTATATAGAAGGTCTCGGGTACATACATGCGTATGTATTGCTCTTTCGGATGTATATTTATGACAAGATATGCAAATATCTAATAAATCTTTTGAAAATTATGGAGCAAATGTGGCCTTTGAGATTCAGACAAGTAAGTCCTTGGGGTGTCTATATATACCTAGCCTACCTAAAGCTTCCAACTTGGGATAGGTTGTTAGAAAGTTCGCTACACGGTCTCATCGAAAGTCACGGGTTTCCATAAGCGCTTTAAATGATGTCACAAATATGCAAGTACTTAGCATTATGCAATGTTGGGTATATTTCCGTACGATGAGTCAAGTTATGTCGCTCTGCGTGTGAGGAATCACCAACCTGTCACCGCTGACTTGATTCTTAAAGACCATCTCCCTGAAGTTGCCAAATGTCTTAATCTTAGTGCTTGTGTCGATTGTGGGAGTATACCTGAATGTGGGTCACGTAAGTTCGTAAACTTGATTAAGTGGCATATTAGGCTACTCGGGTTATATGGTGACTGTCCTTGGCCAGGGTATGTCGAAAGTGTCACAAACCAAAAGGAAACTGGAAGTACCGAGTGTTTAAGAGGATAAACTGTAAGGTCCTATGGTTGCGTGGATCATAATAAGACGTGATTCGTTATGTCAAGAATGCGGAATCCTCTTGAGATAACTAGATTGCTATTGCCTTTTGTCGATTAATGAGCAATTAACCAACCTAAGGTCACACATGAAGTAGTAATTCGTGTAGAAGAACACACGAACAATAAAGCAACTTAATTCGTAAATTCGTCAAAAGTTCATTACTAATTTTCGTGAATTAGTGTTGTATTTTTACTAATAAGGTTTTGGTTCGTGTGGGCTTAGGCCTTAATTGAAGTATTAAGCCCATTAATCAACCAATCGATCTGCCTCGTGCTGGCAATCCTTCATGCTGATGACGTCAGCACGAGGGTCATCCCTTTGGTTCTCATTTGACTTTGTTTGACCTATACATAATATCCAACCATCGTTTAAGTATTCCACGACACTTATAAACATTGGTTCTATGTTCTTGTACCGGCAAATCAATATATAACACACAAACACAAAACAAAACATAAACAGATATAATATTGAAGTTCAAACGTAATCATTAAATACCAACAAAAGTTCTTATTTAAATGATTACAAACACAGTTCATAAAACATAAACGATAATCAAATCTATGTTGCTATTGTCACACAAATCTGCATCTACAGACTCCCCCTTGACAGTTGCAACTAGATTTCTTTAAAGTCTTTGAACTTCCAAGTTATCCATTAAACAAAAGTCTTGTGTTATTCGCATGAATTCTCTTTTGTAAAGCGAGAATGTTGCGATAGCGCCTTTCTTCAACTCTCCAAAAATTCACTGCTGAACAAGGTATATTCAAAAGTCTTCTCTGATCACCTCTTAACAAGTTGACAACCTGCATCGGATCATACATGCATAGCAACATTTGTTTCTTTGAATCATCAACAAACATTTGTGCTTTGCCTGACTTGATATCTATCTGCCAAAATGTCATTGTTGTCAGCATATCTTGATCCCTTTTTGATAGCGGGAACCTTCTTAACACATTTAATCTTTCTCTGGACAAACCGAAATGTGTCATCTGGATTCTTAATCTTCTTCGGTGTAGGCTTAATCAACCTATCTTCTGGCTTCAGACCTCTATCACTAAAATTCCAAATTCTTTCATCTCTGAATCTATTCCAGTAGAAATCCGCAAGTCCATTTTATTGAAGATAAACAAACCATCTTCTTCCCAAGTCTAACAAATCAGAATCACTGAGAGAGTGGAAATGTCTTTAACTCATTGACAAATACTGGCATCCTTCTTTTCTCTTGATAACAAATAACTCAATTCTTTGATCATAGAACCAACTTTGTATCACTGAGAAATACTTAGGTGCATCCTTGTCTGAGATAAACTCCCAAAACATTGATGGCTTATACGTATCACGCATTACCAAACAAGTATGTCCTATATAACCTGGAATCAGTCTATTGATAATAAACTCAGGATCTTGCTGCACCAGAGGTATATTAAATCTTCCAAGATCAACCTCTCGTGTAGCATATATTCCATAATAGATCAAATATATTATCATGTCCTTCATCTACTATATTTGCAGATACAGCAAACCTCAAATTTGTTGCATTCCTAGGTTCATCTGGACTTTCTCTGATTGGATTAAGATTGAGATGTTCTACTTCAGCTACCGTTCAACTTGAAAGACTTCATTTTCATTAAAGACAGGATCAAAGTCATAAGGTATATCAAGTAACCTTTTCCTATCAACTTCTGAAATAATGAACTCTCCTTCTTCCAAATCTTCATCATTGATACTGTCTAAGTCATCCTCAGCATCAAGATCATCCAATGCACCTATCCTTTGAAGCTTATCTGCAATTTTAACAATTCAAATATGCAAAGACAAAGAACATAAAACATAAGTCAAGACATAATAAATAGTATAAATACATAAAAAAAATTAAAATAAATAATACTATATCATAAATATAATGTAACAATTACATTAATACTTATCTTATAATCTTTATCTATTTTAACTTACAAGAATAATATTATATCATAAATATAATGTAATTACTTAATACATTCATATTTATCTTATAATCATTATTAACATCTAAAGTGCACAAATCATTAACATTAAGGTTCATAATCCGAATCTGACTCTGACTCTGAAGAAGTATGAGTTAACCCTGACCGTTCTTTCATTTGATCCCTAAGTGATCCTGGATCATAATAATCATCATAATCCATAATCTCTGCTCTAGCTCTCATATGAGCCTGTGGATCATAGCCCAATCTCTTTTCTAGTCTATGCACAATCAATGGGTGCAAATCTGACTCTGTGATTACAAACACAGTTCCTAAAACATAAACGATAATCAAATCTATGTTGTTATTGTCACACAAATCTGCATCTACACAAACATATTGGTAATCGTTTTTGGATCACTGTTCCTAACTAATAATAAGAGATTTATTTCTCATGTGGGCTTATGTAACATGCTAAGCTGATCTAATCAATGCAGTACTTTAGCTCTTGTAACTATGATTATTCGTTTATGTTCGTGTGTGTTTATGTGTGTGTATGTTATGTTTTTCGTAAAATATGTTCAATGTTTACTTATATTTGTATTATTTAAATAAAAGTTCCTATTGCACGAGAGACAGAGTCAGAATAGTTTCTAGTTTCCAAGAGGACTCAACTACGTTCTTATGGAACAGCGAATCAACGAGAAGGGTAGTTAAGCAATAGTGAAAGGATCAAAAGCTAGAAGAAAGTTTGTTTAATTTACTAATATAGGTTTAAGGAAAACAACATAGAGTTGTTAATATCAATAAACAAATATTAGGTTAATGTTTATTTATTATTCTTAGAAAGAATATTTTCATAAAAATAGATACAAAGTTGTTCATAGTTTTGAATTTAATCTTTAAAAGAATTGGTTTTATTCTTAGAAAGAAGATTTTCTTAAGAATGAACACAGAGTTGCTTATAGTTTTGAATTTGATCTTTAAAAAGAAGATTCTCAAAGAATGAATGAGGGGATGATTCATAATTTGAGTTTAATCTTAGAAAAGATATGTGGTATTTCAAAAAGATTTGGAACAGAGATTCCCAATGATTTTGATTAGTACTAGTGTGCTTGCAGTGAATTATTCGACCTTAATATGACTTAGGTAAAATAATAGACTGTTAAGCATAGTCATTCTATCTTGCAAATTCATGTCTTCAGATTGTATGTTATTACTTTGAGAAGATATGATGATTGTTTGTTGAGATGTGCAGGACAGCAAACAGATGTTTAATTTTGTAGGTTGTCAAGCAAGTTCTCAGCATGGAAGCATGAATGGCGAATACACAGGGTTGTATAGGTCTTTTATGTATTACAATTGGTATCATTTTCTCTTATGCAAAGTATTAGTGATTAAGTTTCAGGTCATGTGCTTTACAGAGTTAAATCCTTGTGTTAATGAAAGCGTAATCAATATAGGTTTGCATGATTGAGATAGATGTTGATAGAAGACCTGAGGGCAAGTTATCTAAAGTTATCCTTAGAATGATAAGACAAAGATCTTAAGATTCTTATTTTCTTGATGGTTTGACGAATAGAATAGATATTTATAGGTCAATGCCTTAGAACGGTAAGACAGAGATCTTAAGATTCTAGATTTTGAAAAGTTGACAAATAAACAAAGAGGTAAAAATAATAGGTCAATATTTCAAAACCTTAAAATTTTAATGATAAGGTTTGATTAGATAATTTGTAGTTCTTATACTAAGATAAGGTCATATGGATCTATGACTTATAATAGTAAAAAATGTAGTTCTAGATTAAGTCATTGCTAAGATAGTGATGAAATAATAAAGAATAACATTATCATTTTTATCTTTGTTTGTATTTTTAAGCTTATATGTGCAGGAATAGTCACAAGAAGCTATGTATAAATTTTGTCTGACGAGTTTGATAAGAAATCAGAAGAAACACTTAATGTTATCTGGAGAAAAAGAATTGCTTTTGAAACCGGATGTTCCATGTTCCTGAAGTTTGAGCTTCAAGTTTCAAAGTTTCTGGTTTTCATAGAAGTCAACTAGTACAAGATTGATTGTTGGAAATTCAACTCCTCTATCACATTCCGGTTATGCAAGGCGAGCAGGGACTCGAGATATGCTTAATTCGGAGAGATTTATCATTGAGGGGGAGGACTACAACAAGCTTTGGTACATTAGTTGATTCTTATGACGATATAGAGAGTTTGAAGTTTGCTGTTTAAATCTGAAGTTTTAGAAGATCAAGTTTTGGGTATGGCAATTAATTTGTTGTCTCGAAACTTTATTTTTCTGTGTATTTGCAGAAAATTCAATCTAAAGGGTGGAATTTTGAGCAAAAGACTGAAGTATTCAAGACAGAGACTTGTCTTGACATTCAAGAGCTAAGAACATCAGGTGTTTACAGTATATTATTGATATAGTATTTACAAGATGTTGATAGCTATCTTTGCTCTAGTTGAAGATCTTAGATATAGAAATTTATTATTTTAATATAAAAGATTATCAACTATGTATGATACTATCCTTAGATATAGACAGTTTGTGAATGTAGAAGATGCTTACTGTGAATATCTTAGACATAAACTTACTGTGAATATAAAAGGTTATGTTAAAATCCTTAGACATGGACATAATGTAAATGTAGAAGGTTAGATAAAACCTTTGACATAGACATAATGTGAATGTAGAAGTTATATAATACTTTAGGTATAGACTTAATGAGAATGTAGAAGAGTATAGAAAACTCTTAACATTGACATTAAGTGAATATATAAGGTATGATATAGCCAACATTTTTCTATATACCTTAGACATAGAAATTTCAAGTTTTGATGTCAAAGGATATATAATTAATATGTTATTAGCAGCCTAAGACATAGAAATATTATGTTTAAATGCGAAAGGCTGATGTTATATATATACCTTAGACAAAGATATATTGTTTGAATTTGAAAGGTTTTCATATGTATAAACCTTTGAAATAGAAACGATCATATGAATGTGAAAGGTAAGTAATTATGTTTAAATATGAAAAGTTTTAAAAGTTTTCTTTTGAAACTTTAGATATCGAAAAATAATTATGTATGTGAAAAGTGCTTCTACGTATTGATTATTTAGGTCATATAGTTATGAATTTTTTTTCATAAGAATATGAAGTTGTAATTAATATGATAAATGGTATGAAGTTTATATAATATAAAGAGATTTTATATTATAAGAATTTTTAAATAATTGTGAAATGTGCATCTTATTGTCTCATTTCATAATGTATATGTGTGCTTTGATAATTAATCATAGTTATGTATCCCAGTCATTAACTAAGGAGAGTACATGGCAATGATTAATTACCCTGATACATTGTCATAGTTATGTATCCCAGTCATAAATTGAGAGGAAGTACATAAGAATGATGGTAGTTATATTGACTGATCATAGTTATACTTCCTAGTCATATAATTGAGGGGGAGTGTAAGAATGAAGAATCAATTTTATAACTATGTGTATATTTTGTGAAATTGTGTGAAGTACGTTTGCAAGTGATACAGATAAGTGTGTAAGCATACATTGCAAGTGGTACAGTTCAGTCTGTATGTTTATTTGCAAGTGCTTATTTGCCTTATTTACAAGTGGTACAGATCGGGAAAGCTTGTTTCAAAATTGTTTAAGAAAGATTGATCGTGGAAAAGTTAAAGAATGTTGTGTAAGTTTATTAACTTTTCAGGTTTAAAACGAAGATCAGGGAAAAGATGAATTAGGAAGCCTACAGGTTTGGTCATTTTCATTTTCATATTTCTAGGAAGTTCATAATAAACATTGATCAATTATTCAGAAACTTTGACGAAAATTAAAGTTTAAAGTGTGCAGGTGTAAATTGATGGGATAATTTATATGTGTTGACCTCGTAATTGAAGATGGCAGAATACGACCTCATAATTGGTCTATTGGGCCAAGTTCAATACGACCTTGTAATTGATGGGTCGGGTTGACCCAGACCCATTCTGGTCAAGTGGGTATATAAACCAAATAACCCTAATACGACCTCACACTTTATAAAATCAAAATTAGAGCAATACGACCCCGATATTACTACTTTGCTACCCCGCTTTAGATTCGATATACTCGATTAGATCCAGAGTTTTTAAGTGATATTTTCATCATCCTCGTAAAATACTGAATCTAGGTATATAATCTAATCATCCAATAGTTTACCATGCAACAAGAAAATCATGAAAAAGGGGTTCGAAATTTTCGAACTAGGTTTATCAATTTTCATTCAATTTTGATGTTTTTGGGTAAAACTAAAGGTTGGGGTATGTTTATCACTTGATTAAGAACGTATAGATACAATTTTTACAAGTTTTGGTTGGGTAAATCGTGAATTCGTGTTGGGGAAGATGAATAGTGCGACAGACTCACATTTGGGATGTACTAGCCCAGATTTACGACCTCGCAAATGTCAATTTATTTTGACTGGTTTGACTTTCGGAATGCGAGTTGGATTTACGAATTGGACCAATACGATCCCAAATTAAAAAATACGACTTCGTATTTTAGAATTTGGTTGACCGTATTTTGACCATGAAATACGACCTCGTACAGAGATACGACCTCGTATTTGACTTAACAGATTTTTGAAAGTCTATTTTTATAAATATTTGAAAATTGGTTAATTATTATTTTAACTTAATTACAGGGATATTTTAAGTTAGGTTAACAGATTTTCAAAAGTTTATGAGTAATAAATATTTGAAAATGAGTTAATTTTTGTTTAACTTAATTACAGAGATAATTAAAGTTAATGATGTTAACTAAATTACAGAGATAATTTATGTTGGTTATAAATAACAGGGATAATTTATATGTGTTGACTAGATTACAGAGATAATGCTAGTTGTAAATTATACGTGTGAATTTTTATGTCGATTTAGGTAATTAATTATTTGTTATTGATTACAGAAATGGCAAGAAACTTCATCGGTGTGCATAACTATGTGATGAACTTCGATGATAATCAGGAGGGAACAGAATATTATCATGAGATATTCGCTTTCTTCAGAAGACACGAGTTTATCATGCGCTTACTCATTCGCCAGTTATCTATATAGATTATCTAAGAGATTTTTGGGCAAATGCTAATGTTGTTCGTGCTGGAGACGAACATATATTTCACACCATTGTTGTCAGGCAGCAGATACAGTTCACAGCTGCTAATTGTAGATGCAGATTTGTGTGACAATAGCAACATAGATTTGATTATTGTTTATGTTTTAGGAACTACGTTTGTAATCATATAAATAAGAACTTTTGTTGGTATTTAATGATTACGTACGAACTTCAGTATTATATCTTTTTATGTTTCGTGTTGTGTTTGTGTGTTATATTTTGTTTTGCAGGTACAAGAATGTAGAACCAAGGTTTATAAGTGTCGTAGAATATTTAAACGATGGTTGGATGTTATGTACGAGTCAAACAAAGATCCAAAGGGACGAACGTCGTGCTGACGTCATCAGCATGTAGGATTACCCTCGTGTTGACATCAGCACGAGGCCGATTGGTTATTGTTAATTAGGCCTATGGACTTCAATTAAGGCCTAAGCCCACATGAACCAAAACCCTATTAGTATAAATACACACCTATTTCATGAAATTAGGGATCGATCTTGAATCAACATTTTACAAATTATGAATTAGGTCGAATTGTTGTTCGTGTGACATCTTACATGCATAATTAGTTCGTGCACCACCTTAGGTTGATTAACTACTTGTTAATTGACAACAGGCAATAGCAATCTAGTTATCGCAAGAGGATTCCACACTTTTGACATAACGAATCACGTCTTATTATGATCCACGCAACCATGGGGCCTTACAAGTGGTATCAGGGCCCTAAGGTTGATTACCAGAAGGTGTAAGATCGTTTGATTTGCTATTGATTGCGAAATCAATTCGAAATTTGTGTTATTCTTCAATTTTGTGATCTTCTTCGCGCGACTTCGTGCTTACGTCTGCACGAAGTAGTCTTCGTTCAGAACCTACGTCATCTAGACTTCGTGTCTGTCTTCGTGTCACTTGATACTCGTGTGACTTCATGACGTACTTCGTGTAATGTGCTCTTCACGTGACTTTGTGTGTCTTCGTGTCACGTGTCCCTCGCGTGTCCTCGTGTGTCTACGTACCGCACGAACTACTTGTTATTTCGTTTGATTTTATTTTAAAAGATTCGAAATGACTACCATACCAGCTACTGCAAATTCTCCAAATGCCTTACTTATCAGTCAAATGATCATGCACTATCATGAAGTTGGTTGTGGAAACACACCTCCAAAGCTTTTCCGTATAGAGAACTATTGGATGTGGAAAAGACGTTTCGAAGATTATATTTGTTTAAATGATATGGATATGTGGCTTGTGATAACTCAAGGTTTTAATTGGCCTACTTATGAGAAGAATGGAGTAATCAGTAGATACACATATACTGATATGCCAATCGAAGAAAGGAAGAGATACACTGTTGAAGGAAAGGCCTTATCCACTCTTACTATGGCCTTACCTCAGGAAAGTGTACATTTGTTCAAAAAGTACTCTACTTCAAAGGACTTATGGGACGCCCTAGAAAGATATTGTGAGGGTGATACTACTATGAAGAAAAATCGTATTAAACTTCTCAAACGTCAATATGAAGCCATTAATGGATTGAAAGGATAATCTCTTGATGAGATTATTACTCGATTCAATCACTTGACTATTGAGTTATCATACTTTGAAGTTGTATATCCTCAAACTGAGTTGGTTGATAAGTTTTTGGATTCACTACCAAAAGTATGGACTGATTATGTTCATCACTTACAAGATGACAAGGATTATAGTTCATGGGATTTTGAAATGGTAGTTTCCAAACTAAAGAACAGAGATATGAAGAGAAGAATCAAGGATACTCACTCGGATTTTAGTCAAGATCCATCATTGTATCATGCTCAATCTGTTTATTTGGCAAGTACTAGCTCAGGAAATAATGCATTTTTAATTGGTGCTGAAGCTTCACCAATAGTAGATGAAGATGGACTTGTAGGTTATGTTGCTTATGACAACGTGAATACAAATGTCAAGAGCAACACACAATCTTTTCATTCTATGCCGATGAGCATGAGTTCTGCAGAAGGTAAAATGAGTGTGTACTCAGCCTTCTGTACAATTCATGAAGCATTTATTGGAGAAAAAGTAACTGATCCTGCATTAATTAATGAGGACTATAATCAGATAGATCCTGATGATTTAAAAGAAATGGATCTACAATGGCAGCTAGCGATGTTGACTATTAAGGTCAGAAGGTTCACTCAGAGAACGGGGAGGTTCGTAGGAAATGGCACTAAAGGTTTTGACAAATCCAAGGTGAAATGTTATAATTGCGATGGATTTGGTCATTTTGCTAGAGAGTGTCAACAGCCTAAGAGAAATGATAACACCGTTGCTGGTAGACAGAACTACAATCAAGGTGGTATTACTCCTTCAAACAGTCAAAAAACTCAAGCTATGATAACATTACCTGCTTCTCCACAACAAGCAAGCACTCCTCAGTTTATGGAGTCAAAGGCAGTTGTTGTACAAAATCCGGATGATACTTATCAATGGGATACACAATCAGAAGATACCTCAAATCATGCTTACATGGTTGAAGTATATGATGAGGTAGCTACGACAATAGATTATGCTATGTACTCAAGTGAAGAAAATGCATCTGAAATAGTGAAGCAAAATGTTCAAAAAGTTGCTGAGACTGTGAGATCTGAGAGTGAAGCTGTGACTGCTATTATAACATTTGAAGAAAAGGTAGAGTCATCTAAGCCAGTTGATGACCCTTCTAAGAAGAGCATTGAATATCAAATGAAGAATTTTGTGCTATCTGAAGGTATGACAACTGAAGATTTTGTTGCATACATGGCAGATTGCAAGGCTGCAGATCAAAAGGTATCATGTTCATTATTTTCAATTGTTGATGTGTGTAAAATGGTGTCTGATTTGAAACTTGAGGTGTTCATTTTGAATAAAACTGTGTTAAACTTACCTAGTTAGAATTCTACCTTTAAGAAAAAGAATGACTCTTTATTTGCAAAAAATTTTGGTCTTGTTAAACAAGAAAGTCTTTATCAAGATAAAATCCGTGCATTAGATAAGGATATTCTTGCTCTAAAAGAAAAACTAAGAGAGTCTGTTCTATTGGAAAAGGTAGGAAATGAACAGTATGCTCAACTTACTGAAGACTTTTCTAAAAAGGAGAAAGAGTTGGTTGATACAAAACTAGAAGTAGTTAAGCTTAATACAAGATTGGAACAAATTAGAGGATCTGAAAAAATAAGATCAATGCAGTTGCAAACACCTGTACCACGTGATTTAAAAGATAAAGGTGGTATGAGTTTGGGTTATAGAGAGGTTAGAGGTCCATTTAATGATAATTATACGGAGTCTCTAACACAACTTTCTGAAAAAGAAGATGTCGGTGAAATTGCTCCATCTGTCTCAGAAAATCAAAATGTTAATCTTAAATCCTCTAAGAGTTCAATTGATAAGATAAATGAGCTAAACAAGAAACATAAGTTTGTAAGTTCTTTTGTCAAACCAATGGATCATAAAAATGGAGTTTATGATTTAAATGTACCAATAGGATATAATTATGTGAACTCAACTTGTCCTGGTAAAAAGGTTTTAAAATGTTTTACAATGAAGGGATGTGATACTGTTTATACATCCACTGAAATTGAATTTGAAAAGATAGACCATGACAAGATTGATAAAGTATGGAATAAGGATGAATCTACATCTAGTGGAATTACCTTAACTCCATACCCGACTCATAAAAACTTGAAAAAGAAAGTACAATTTTCAAATAATAATGAGTCAACTGCTTTGTCAAAAGAAGAGTCAGCCACAATCCAACTTAAGGAGTGTTTAGGTGTGACTTCAGCCGAGTTTGATGTTAAAGCTAAAAAATTGAGGGCTAAAAGATCATGTTTTTACTGTTATGAAATGGGACATATATATAGTTGTTGTCCAAATAGAAAAAGAAGGTGTTCAGATAAAGGTATGTCCTCTAGAGCATCTAGTGACTCTGACATTGTTACTCATAACAATAGATCTAAGACCCCCAAACGACAGGGACCTTCACAGAATACTACTATCAGTAGTGGAAGTCCGAGTTGATCTCGTACACCTCAAAGGAGTAATTCACCTAGGAATAAGATGACTCAACAGAATCGATCACCCCCTTCTAGAATTAATAGTTCATCTAAATTCTATGATCGATTGGGGAGTCAACCTAGATATGGTACTCATTCACCAAGGAATTCTCTTCCTAAGGCTCGTTTTAGTTCTCCTAAGAGACAGTCTATGGCACCATCTTCATCCAAGGCTTCGTTACAGAGCGATGGATATTGGACCGAATTAATTATTAGAGATGAATTCGACAAACCTAAACCTTAGAAAGTTTAGGTTCCTTTAAAATAATAACTATCTTATTGTCATGTGCAGGGAGAAGCAACGAAGCCTATCAGTTTTTGGTATGTTGACAGTGGACGCTCTCAACACATGACAGGGGACAAGAAAGTGTTTTCCAATTATGAAGATGTAAATGGTTCTTATGTTAGTTTCGCAGGTCCCAAGGGCGGCAACATCTCGGGCCAAGGTGATGTTGTCAATGGGAAGAGAACGCTGGAAAAAGTCAATTATGTGGAACAGTTATCTCATAATCTTATGAGTGTTTCTCATATTTGTGACAAGGGTAATCATATCCATTTTACTGAGAAAGAAGCACTTATTTTGAAACCGGGATATGTTATTCCTGAAGACTGGATCCTGTTGAAAAATCCTAGGAAGAGAGACATCTATGGCCTTGTGTTAGGTGTTGATAATCCTAAGGAGTCTGTTTGCTTGTTGACTAAAGCAAACGAATCTGAATCGTTGCTATGGCATAGAAGAATGAGACATATTCATTTCCGAAAGATGAATGAGATTGGGAAACATGGTATGGTTGAAGGTGTTCCCATGAAACGGTTTGAAATGGAAGACAAATGTGTACCTTATCTGAAAGGGAAACAGCAAAAGTCTGCCCATAAACCGAAGCAAGAAAATTCTATAGCCAACCCATTTGAGCTACTTCACATGGATTTATTTTGTCCAGTGAATGCAAGAAGTATCGGTGGGATGTATTACTTTTTGGTGGTTACTTATGACTACTCGAGATTCTCAAGGGTATTCTCTTTTCAATCGAAAGATGAAATTCCACAGATTTTGATAAACTTCTTTGTTGAAACTGAAAATGTTTATGGATTTCGTGTTAAGATAATCAGGAGTGACAACGGAACTGAATTTAAAAATAAGACATTGGAAGTCTTTTGTTTATCCAAAGGAATCCAACATCAATTCAGTGCATCGTATGAACCACAACAGAATGGAGTTGCTGAAAGAAAGAATAGGACTCTAATTGAGACAGCCAGAACAATGCTTGCTGATTCAGGGCTCCCTACTATGTTTTGGGGAGAGGCAGCGAATACAGCTTGTCATATTTTAAATAGGGTTTTTGTAGTTAAGCGTCATAATAAGACATGTTATGAGCTTCTACATAAGAAGAAACCAAATTTATAGAATGTTGAACCATTTGGTGTACCTTGAACTTTCTTGAAATATCTTCCTAAGTCAAAGTTTGATCCAAAGGTTGAAGAGGGATTGTTCATGGGTTATAAACCAGGTACTTCAATTCGACGGGTTTACAATAAGCATACCGGCAAAGTTGATTTGGGTACAAATGTCAAGATTGTCAGTGATAAACCCGTTGTTCATTCTGGAACTGGCAAGAATTTCAATTATGACAATGTATTTCGTTCATTACACGGTCCTGCTTCTTATTCAGATCCTGAAAGTGTTGACGATGTGATCATTTTAAGAGATCATATGGACTATACTCCAATTCCCACATCCTCTTCTGCTCAGAATGTTGATACTACTTCAACCAATATTCAGTCTACTACTGTCGTTGGTGAAAGTAGTAAGGACAAGAATCTGTCAAAGTTGAATAAGGAACTGAGTAGTTTGTTTTGTGAAGTGAAAGACATTGGATTGATAACTGAGTGTTTATATTTTGGTTTCATTTCACAAGTAGAACCTAAGAATGTTAAGGCAACACTTCAAGATCCCTGTTGGGTTAAAGCTATGCAAGGAGAATTAGCTCAATTTGAGAAACTTGGAGTATGGGAGTTAGTAGATGTGCCTAAAAGTAAAGAACCGATTGGAACTCGTTGGGTATTTAATTGCAAATGAGATGACAAGGCACGTTTGGTAGTTCAGGGGTTTGCACAACGAAAAGGATATGACTATAACGAAACTTTAGCACCAGTTGCTAGAATTGAAGCTATAAGGTTATTTTTAGCCTATGCTAGTTTCAAAGGTATAAAGGTGTATCAGTTAGACGTTAAGAGTGCTTTCTTATATGGTGAAGTTAAAGAAGAAGTATATGTTCACCAACCACCAGGGTTTGAAGATCCTAACTATCCAAGAAGAGCATATCGACTTGATAAGGCTCTTTATGGATTATATCAAGCACCTAGAGTGTGGTATGAAAAGTCTTCAACACATTTGTTGACAAATGGTTTTGTAAGAGGTTCGATAGACAGCACATTGTTTATCAAATGGAGGAAGCGAGATTATTTATTTGTACAAGTTTATATGGATGATATCATTTTTGGTTCATCTAACACAAAGATGTGCAAGAGTTTGAAATGAGCATGAAAAGGAATTTGAAATGAGTGCTATGGGGGAACTTCAATTCTTCCTCGGACTACAAGTTTATCATACACCAGTCTAAGTATGTCGATGACATCTTGGAGAGGTTTCAAATGTTAGAATCAAAGACATATGATACTCCTATTCAGCAGAATCATGGTTTAGGAGTTCTTAATCCGAAAGATGAACTTGTGGATGCAACTTATTTTCGTCTTATTATTGGCTCATTGATGTATTTGACTGCTTCACGTCCAGATATTATGTTCGCTGTTTGTCCATGTGCTAGATTTCAAGATAGTCCGAAAGAGTCACATTTGGTTGCAGCAAAACGTATTCTACGTTATCTTAAGGGAAACCAAGGGCTTGGTCTATGGTATCCTATGGGAGGAACGTTTGATTTTGTTGCATATACTAATTCGGACTTTAACGGTTGTAACAATGACAGCAAATCTACAACTGGAGGTTCAGTTTTTAGGAGGACGATTAGTATCCTGGCAATGCAAGAAGCAGACATGTGTTGCTCAGTCTTCATGTGAGACAGAGTATATGGCTGCTGGTAGCTGTTGTTCCCAGGTATTGTTGATTCAGCAAAAACTTCGTGACTACGGTATGAATTTTCTTGATACTCCTATTAGAATAGACAATAAGTCAGCTATCGATATTACTAATAACCCTGTCATGCATAAGGTCACCAAGCATATTGATATTAGGCATCATTTCTTGCGTGATTGTGCCCAAAAGAAGTTAAATCATTTGGAGAAGTTTATAACCGATGATAGTTTAGCTGATTTTTATACCAAAGCATTTGATAAGACTCGATTTGAGAAGTTAGTTCTTCTCAATGGGATGAAGAATGCTGATTCATATTAAATCTCACAAAGAACTAATTTTGTAAGTTTGTGTCTGTAAATAGCTAGAGTAAAAAAAATACAAAAAGAGTTCTTAGTGTCATATAAAAATCATAAAAATGTGAAAAATGGAAAACTAAAAGAAATATAACAGAGATTTAAGTTGATGCTTTAAGACGATTAGAAGTGAGGATACTTAGCTTTTAAGTTTGCTTAATCGTAATATAACTGCTTAGTTCAGCGATTACAATTTGGGATATATTGGTAGGCACAAAGTACCAAGGTTTCCTTCAATCTGAACTTAATTTATACAATGTTCTTGTGGGAAACATATTCAGATATATGGCTGAGAATGATTGCTTTTCAGTAATGAATTGATTTAGTCCTTAATTTTGTGAAAGATCTAACATTATTATAGGATTTATTCAATATGTAGGCAAAAAATCTCTACAAATCATGAGCATGAAAGTTAAATATGATAATGTTTATGCAAATGAAATTAATGTAAATTAAGGGGCTAATGTGGTCTTTGAGATTCGGACAGGTATGTCCTCGGGGTGTCTTTGTATATCTAGCCTACCTAAAGCTTCCAACTTAGGATAAATTGTCAGAAAGTTCGCTACATGGGTCTCATAAAAAATCAAGGGTTCCTTATAAATAATGAAATGTAAAAGCAAATAATGTTAAATCACAAACTAATTAAATGTTGTTATCAAAACGTGTCTCATGGTTTGAATATATATTGAATATATTTATCTTAGTGCTTGTATCGATTACGAAAGTATACCTGAATGTGGGTCACATAAGTTCGCAAACTAATATGTGATATGAGTAACTTACTAAGTTACATGGTGACTGTCCCTAGCTCAAGTAATACGAAAGTGTCACAACTCAAAGGAAACTGGAAGTACCGAGTGTTTAAGAGGACAAACATACCGGTAATTGTGGTTTGATCACTGTTCATAACTAATAATAAGAGAACTCTTTCTCACTTGCAGGCTTATGTAAATGCTAATCTGATCTAATCTGCAGAAACTTAAGATTTCTTGTAAATAAATAAAGTAGTTTAGATTTTATTTTATTCTATTTTTATTTTATTTTTGTTATAAGTGTCAGTTTGTGTGTCAAACTAGTTCTTATTGCACGAGAGATTTGATAAGTATCTGCAGGTTCTATAAGAAATTATATGATTCTATGTCAAAATATTTGTGAATAAGTTTCAATATATTTTTGAAATTTCAATTGTTTTTGATTGACAAATATTGGACTTGCCTTAGATTTTTTTATTGCAAGGTTAAGATTTTGATTGTTTTGCATGCTTATGTTATTTTTGTTGATTTTGATGCGTTGACGAAGTTTGTTAAGTGTGCAGGTTACAGATATCAAATTTCATTTGGATACCATGTTGAAACACGTCGGATCGGTTAAATCACGATCAATTTCCTTGTGGAATGCATCATTGCCTAATTATTTTATCCTAAGACTTAGTGTAATAGGATAAGTTTGATTTATCAAGATCACATCCTAAGATTTTATTGTGATAGGTTGTCGATATGATAATTTGATGTATTTCTAATGCATTATACATTGAATGCGTTTCTTTGTAAGTTTGCATTTGTTAAGTTGAACATCATTGACGAAATGATTGATTTTATGTCAAGATAATAATGTAAGATTGTTTTTATACTTTATTTTAATGACATGTTAGTAGGGATGATTTATGGTAAGATACAAGTTTTAGGTAATGAGTATCTACAGGTTTATGTTTTCTGGAAATTTGTAACTTTTTCCTTATTGATTTTCTGGAAAAATTGACAAAAATCTGAAGTGTGCAGATCGTGTGTGTAATAATCAACTCGTCCATGCTGACGTCAGCATGCCTCGCACTGACGTCAGCGTGAAGTCAACGAAGTTAGTCCTTCGGCCCGGCCCACGAACTTAGATATAAATATGGGTTTTAATCTGGATTATTTACCTTCAATCGTAATTAAACCCTAAAAATTACCACACGAACTTCCTCCTCGTGCGCACTGTACATCCGTCTTCTATTTCGATCGGTTTCATCTACTTTTTGTGTTAAACATCCAGATTTGTTCGTACATTCATAATCTAGGATAGTTTATTGATGTTTGGACTTCAATATTCATTGAATTTATGACGTTATAATGCCCAATTTTTGAATTTCTCTTTGCGTGAATAGTAACTAGGACGAACTACAGATTCGATCTTCGATTTATGATGATTTGACTTAAAATTGGAGTTAAAATTGGATTAATTGATGTTTTTACACTTTAAATCTAACAAAAGTTCACATTAACATGTCTAAAATCAAGATTAATTGAAGATTTAGTAATTCGGTCACTATTTCGAATCACTTCGTGTTCATCGAATTTGTTTCGATAATTGATTTCTGGGCATAAAATTCATATAAACAAGTTCAAGATCATGTTCAAATTGAGTTTTAATTCGTGTTAATCATGATATGAAGATGTTTGTGTTGAATTTCTGGGTACACAAAGGTCAGCTCGTGCTGACATCACCACGAACTACATCGTGGACTTAGAATTTTTTTTTTTAACTTTTAACTTTTTATTTTCTTGTCGTTTTTCGTTTGTTTTGTGCAGGTATGGCAGGACAAGGTGCTCGCGTGTTCGTCAAGGAACATAATGCTGCAGTTGATCTCAACATTAATTGTAAGGTCCTATGGTTGCGTGGATCGTAATAAGACGCGATTCGTTATGTCAAGAGTGCGGAATCCTCTTGAGATAACTAGATTGCTATTGCCTTTTGTCAATTAACAAGTAGTTAATCAACCTAAGGAGATACACGAAGCTTGTGGTTCGTGTAGGAGGTCACACAAGCAACAAGTCAACCTAATTCGTGATTATATCAACTTATGAATATGTTCAATCCCTAATTTTGTAGATTAGGTTTGTATTTATACTAGTAGGGTTTTGGTTCGTGTGGGCTTAGGCTTTAATCGAAGTAAGTAAGCCCAAATGAAAATTAACCAATCGACCTCGTGCCGGCGCAGCACGAAGGTAATCCTATGTGCTGATGACATCAGCACGAGGATCGTCCCTTTGGTCCTTTGTTTGACTTCGTTTGACTCGTACATAACATCCAACCATCGTTTAAGTATTCTATGACACTTATAAACCTTGGTTCCATGTTCTTGTACCTACAAAACAATACATAACACACAAACACAATACAAAACATAAACAGATATAATATTGAAGTTCAAACGTAATCATTAAATACCAACAAAGGTTCTTATTTAAATGATTACAAACATAGTTCCTAAGACATAAACGATAATCAAATCTATGTTGCGATTGTCACACGAATCTGCATCTACAGACTCCCCCTTGACAGTTGCAGCTAGATTTCTTTAAAGTCTTCAAAACTTGAACTTCAAAGTCATCCGTTAAACAAAAGTCTTGTGTTATTCGCATGAATTCTCTCTTGTAAATAATGAGCGAGAATGTTGCGATATCGCCTCTCTTCAACTCTCCAAAATTCCACTGTTGAACAAGGTGTATACAAAACTCTTCTTTGATCACCTCTTGACAAGTTGACTACCTGCATCGGATCATACATGCGTAGCAACATCTGTTTCTTTGAGTCATCAACAAACATTTGTGCTTCGCCAGACTTGATATCTATCTGCCAAAATGTCATCGTCATCAGCATATCTTGATCCCATTTGATAGCGGGAACCTTCTTAACACATTTAATCCTTCTCTGGACAAAACGAAATGTGCCATCTGGATTCTTAATCTTCTTCAGTGGTGTAGGTTTAATCAACCTATCTTCTGCTTCAGACCTCTATCACTGAAATCCTAAATTCTTTCATCTCTGAATCTATTCCAGTAGAAATCTGCAAGTCCATTACTCTGAAGATTAACAAACCATCGTCTTTGCAAATTTAACATATTAGAATCACTAAGAGAGTGGAAGTGTCTTTGACTCATCGACATGTACTGGCATCCTTCTTTTCTCTTGATAACAAACGACTTGATTCTGTGATTGTACAACTTTGTATCACTAAGAAGTACTTGGGTGCATCCTTGTCTGAGATTAACTCCCAATACATTGATGGTTTCAAATTTCCACCCACATGAAAACCAGCACGAGTTAAAACCACTGGAACCCTTCGATCAATAATAAACTCAGGGTCTTGTTGTACTTGAGATATATGGAATCTTCTAAGATCAACCTCTCGTGTAGCATCAATAATCCAGAATGACTCATATATATTGTCATGCCCTTCATTTATTATAAACAAACCTCAAATTTGCTGCATTCCTAGGTTCATCTGGACTTTCTCTAATTGGATTAAGATTGAGATGTTCTACTTCAGCTATCGGTTCAACTTGAATAACTTCATCTTCATTAAAGACACGATCAAAGTCATAAGGTATATCAAGCAACCTTTTCCTATTAACTTCTGAAGTAATGAACTTTCCTTCTTCCAGATCTTCATCATTGATACTGTCTAAGTCATCTTCAACATTAAGATCGTCCAATGCACCTATTTTTTGAAGCTTATCTGCAATTTAAACAATTCAAATATGCAAAGATAAATAACCTAAAACATAAGTCAAGAGATAAAAAACAGTATAAATACATAAAATAAATTACAATAAATAATACTATATCATAAATATAATGCAACAATTACATTAATATTTATCTTATAATCTTTATCTATTTTAACTTACAATAATAATATTATATCATAAATATAATGTAACAATTACATTCATATTTATCTTATAATCATTATTAAAAATACAAAAATCATAAGCACTAAGGTTCATAATCCGAATCTGAATCTGACTCTGACGAAGTATGAGTTAACCCTGACCGTCCTTTCATTTGATCCCTAAGTGATCCTGGATCATAATAATCATCATAATCCATAATCTCTGCTCTCATATGAGCCTATGGATCATATCTCAATCTCTTTTCTAATCTATGCACAATCAATGGGTGCAAATCTGACTCTGTAGAAATATTAGTAGTTGAATCGGTCTTAGTTAACTCACTCTCCAGAGCATATTTTCCTTTGCTAAGATTTTATTTTTATATATGATTATGAGGATCATTCACTAACTTTTCTCGGCTCTCCCTTTCTATTCTATTAGAATTAGAATTGGAGTTACCTGAATTGGAATCTTCCTCATCATCATCATCATTTGGATCATTAGGATCTGCATCTGGAGCAACCACCACAGCTTTACCTTTATCTTGAGTCCCAAAAGTACTAGCACCAGCTGTACCAACAATCTCTTACTCTGTCTGTCTTGGCGACTCTCCCTGAATGTTTGCAGTCTCTGGATCCATAGCAGCATCAGCATCTTGACCATGACCCTGATTCTCTGGCTCACCATCTGTTGGTTGTTCTTGGTTTGGACCTTGAGCTGGATCTTGATCTTCATAATCATTATCTCTTGACTTCCTTGCAAGCTCATCATCCTTACAACCATCTTTATCTCCCCCTTGAGCCAAGAATTGGTCAAGTCTAGAACCAAGAGAATTAACAAGAGCTGTCATCAAGTCCATCTCTTCTTGATGCTTAGCAGCTTGGAGCTTAAGCTGACTCTCCAAATTTGTAACCCTCATCTCTAACATCTTCTTCTCAGAAAACAGACGACTCAGCTGCATTTGAACCGGAGCAACTGGACGTGAAGTAGAAGCAAAATCAGATGTAGAGGCATGGGGTGGCATCATAGGTTCAAATGAAGGCATACGAAGACTGAAAGTTCCTGTGGGAGGCATCTGAGGTCTTTCCAAAGGCATCCTCAAGCGTCCCATAACTATAGCTTGAATAGAAGTAGAAGAAGGAATAGGAGCAGCAATTGTCGACTCTGGCTCTTGACGAACTGTAGACTCCGGAGTAGTAGGAATCGTAACAGTTGTAGCCTCAGTGACAACTTGTGCGCGAGAACCAATTCCTCTTATAATAAACTTTGGTCTCTGCTGTATGAAAATCTAGTTAAATTAAAATCCTTAAAAATACTCCGAATCGAATACCACACATAATCGGGCAATGGACCCGTTCGTATGCAATATAGATTAAAGTAAGTAAAGGTTCATTCCACGGAGACTACAAAGAGCTAGCGAGTTTTAAGTAGTTAAAGAGATTTTGGTTTTTAAAGACACCACGTCATCTTGATTTTATATTAAAAGTTAGTTGATTGAGAGAGTTAGAAATTCCTAAGAATTTATCGAAAAGAAAATTGTTTTATATCAAATAGGATGAGAAGATCATCTATTTCGACTCCATGACACACATTATTTAGGTTGCACTTAAATGAAGAACCAATTCGAATATGTTGATTAATAACCGAGAACTAAACAAAGACTCACCCCGTACCCGTCAAGTTCGTTACTTTATTCAATTCCCTTAATTAACTAGTTCCATTACTAAGACCGGTACCCCAAGACGCCTTTCATAACTTTTCTAGTCAACTAATTGTTTTGGTTATTTAGTTAACAATTATGTCTATTGATTGTACCCAACCATTAACTCGTTAACTCTTATTAACTATTAATTACTTCCTACCGTACCCGTCATAGAAACAATCGCTTTTAACCAAGCAATCAAAATAACTTTTACACAGCCTAGTTACCACTAAGATCATGCAAAAACTATCCGCAATTAAGAGTTAAATAACAAAGAATTAATAAGCTAAGATTACGACACAACGTTAAATCAAATCAACTTGAATTCAAAAGATTATGCAACCATAGTCAATGTATCACTTCATCTCAGTGGATGACGAATTATTTAGCTACTCATAATCATAAACAAAGCACAAAGAGTAAAAATATAGAAGAACATATTGTACCAATGTGTAGAAAACAAGTAAACGCTAAGAAAATCGACAACCGAATGCCTTGAAGCTCATGAACAACCCTTGGACCTTGATGGACGAAAATGCTGCTGAGTATTGCCCCAAAGAACCCTAAAATCGACTAGAGGTGATTGTATATCGAGTGGGAGGGTTTTGGTCTTGTATTTATAGAGTTTTCAAACCGACCTATAGGTGCGACGCACCAAGCATCATGTGCGACGCACCTAGCCTTGTTTCCAAAAATCCTTCTGCCCGATATGCGACGCACCACAGGGTTGGTGCGCCGCACCTCCCTGCTTTCTCACATCTTCCAACTTTCTGAGAAGAAAATGCTCCGCACCAATCTTCCAGGTGCGGTGCACCTGCTCTGTATTCAGCCAAAACTTGTAGTTTTCATTCCGTCTTCACTCGTATGCGTCCATGAACCATCCTAATGCATCTTCTAGTCATGCGAAAGCTGTTTCTAACCATTTCACCTGTTCTAAGCTTGCAACCACTAACAATACCATCAAAGCATCGAATATACATGTAATTTGCACATAATTAAGCTTAAAACGACTTAGAAACGATATGGGAATATGCATATAAATGGACATATCAAATCCCCCCATACTTAAGCCTTGCTTGTCCTCAAGCAAATTCAAATTTCAAAACTTTCATTCCGTTGATTCTCGATTTGTAAAACATGACATTAATCCAAAAAGAAGCAAAACCTTAAGAATAGTTAAGCAGTTTTAATCTTAAATGAAAAATTGAAATGTTTGACAATACTTGAGTGATCTACAAGCCTCGAAAACACGACTAAGCACTTTAATCAAATGAAAGAAGAACATCTCAACTAACTTTCTCCAACTAACAAACTATTGGGTTGAAATATTGTATCAATCACTCGAAGCCTAGTCATTTTAACCATAGGCTTGTAATAGAATCGTCTCTATGTCGCCATGGCTCTAGCACCATATAACGTCTATCAAAAGAGTTAAATAACACGGTTGTAATGTACAAAGGCTTACAAGGGTCATTAACAATGTGTATGGAAATTTAAGGATATAATTGGTGTTAAAAGGAAATAACACAACAATTAACAAAGTTTTACATATAGTCTAGTCCAACACAACCCATATCACTAGTTGCCATCTAACCACAAACCAAAAGACGTTCTCCCGACTCTACTCCCCCAATAGACTGATAAATACTGACACCATTGTGGTGTATTACCTTCAAACAACTTCAAACCACCAATTCTTATCCATATTAGCTTTAACAAACATTACCAACTTCAAATGAAAATTATAATCAATCAAAGAACACTTTGTTGGTTTAAACTTATGTACCAACTCTACATTGATTTGCCAAAGATTAGGGAAATACCAAATAACAGTCCAAGTTCTTCTTTTCTTCTTAATTTTTTTTTTTTTCTGTTTTTCATTCTTTTCATTCTCTTTTCTTTTTAATGAACTACTTTTACCCTATCTAATTGGTACCCCCCCTTTTTACAACTTTGAAATTTGTTGACAAATCATAAACAATCATGCTAATCCGAATAATCTAGACTTAATCAATAATTATGACGACATCAATCTACCCCCAATAGAGAATACACCAACCCGACATAATCAAGACAACCCCAAACTATCCAACTAGCATAGGCAACTAATGATCAACCAAGGATTTCGACTATCGGTATGGTGAGGATAGGTTACATATTTAAGTGGATTTAAACACAAATGAACAGGCTAGGCTCAACAAGTTTTCTAAGTGATTCTTGCGCTAAAAATGAGTGCAACAAAGGTTTAACAAGGAAATTCACTAACCGATGTGGTTTGCTACACATGCACAAGAACATGGTTAAACAATGATAAACATAACAAAGGGTGAATAAACAAAGAAAAAGGGTTTAATCCTAAGTTTACCTCTTTATCATTTAGCAAACTACGGGACGATCAACTAAGACAAGTTCTAGAATCAACGCAATCACCGGCACACTCATATCAAAGAAAGAAATGCGGAAATGGAATAAATTAACCTCAAACTTGCACGTCATAGTTCAAAGCTCTAAAAGAGACTCTTACTCCCCGATAAATCCAAAAGCCTATGAGAGGGACAAATTTACAAGGCAACTAAACCAAAACTGTAACACCTATCATATCTATCAATGAATCAAGATCTCACATATTTGGGTGTTTAAATGAAACGTATTGCGTAATCTGAATTTCAGTACAAAATTCCTTAAAGTTGGGGAGACTGTATGTTGAGTCTTGGATTCGCTGATAAGTCTTGCTCGCTGACGTGTGTCGTCAGCGAGTGTTCAGCGAGTCCAGTGACTCTCTTCATCGGGTTGTATGCTGCCCAAATTGTTAGTCAAGGCGGGAAGATTTCAAACCAGATGAAAACAAGCGTCACATGGTGGTTCTTCCAACTGTAAAATATCTTATATGGCAAAGGTATAAGTTGGGACCAAAACAAGGGTTTTTTCTCTCATACTCGTTTTGGTAAAGAAGACAAGGGCTCTTGCATGGAAGTACAAGGAGCCAATGGGACGTCGACAACCACCATCTATCACCATCAAAGGAAGGTTGTGTTGCCCTAATTCCTCCTCTATATAAAGCAACACAGCCGCAACACATTAAGTGTGTTTGTCACCTCAAAAGTGTGTGTCACTTGTAATTTTATAAGTTTGTAGTGTGTCTAGACTTAGCAATCTTTGTTCATTTGTATTCTTGTAAGTCAAGTTTGTAATATCGACCATGTATTCATCGTTTAATCAATGATACATATGATTATACTTAGCAATCTTCTGTTCCAACTCTTGTGAATCAACGTGACTTTGGTTACGTATCCATCCCTCCTAAATTTGAGCCCAAAGATTTTGGGTCTTGGAAGGAGAGGATACTTCTTCACATTGTGGGTGTGGAACCCTATTTAATGACCATTCTCACTGAAGGTCCCTTTATACCCACTTATGTCCAAAGGACTCCAGGTGCTACACCCGATGCTCCTGAAATTGTGACTGACCTGGTAAAGCCAGAAGTCCAATGGACTGATGAGGAGCGTAAGCTAGTCAATCTTGACTCAAGGCTTAAAAACATGATCATCACCACCCTCCCTACTGAGGTGATGAAGCTCGTCATCAAATATCCCTCTTCTAAGGAAGTATGGGATAGACTGGTCAACATCTATGAAGGATCTGCTGACCTCATAAAGACCAAGAAAATAGACCTAAAGCGGGCCTATGAAAACTTCTTCTCTCTTCCTGATGAAAGTCTCGAGAGCACCTATACCCGTTTCAAAGGGTTGCTCAATGACATGACTAATGTTGGCATTACTCATGATAACTTTGAAGTATGCAAAAAATTCATTGATTCTCTTCCTCTAAAGTGGCAAAACCTGAGACAAATCCTTCGTACCACCAAGCAGATCCAAAA
This sequence comes from Erigeron canadensis, assembly GCF_010389155.1. NCBI lineage: Eukaryota > Viridiplantae > Streptophyta > Magnoliopsida > Asterales > Asteraceae > Erigeron > Erigeron canadensis. The sequence continues at coordinate 13,641,078 of NC_057764.1, forward strand.
TTTCGACCTTGAGGAACTGTTTGGCACTCTTCAATTTGAAGAGAAGGCCTTGGCTTAGAATATTCGAGCCTCTGCTGAATCTCGAAGACATGATGGCTCTTCTTCCTTTGCCAGCACTTCTTACCCTATTTCTGACCCTCTTGCTCTTATCTTTACTGAGCCCATCAATCCGAATGATGGTCCCAGCAAATATTCCAGAATAGTCACTCTTGTTGACATGAATAGTCAAACTCTTGTTGACGAGCTTGATGCTGATGAAAAACAAGAGATGTTTATTGACTTCATGGAATTTACTCTTCTCGCTAGAAAGAAATATTCCAGAAAATGGAACAACCGTAAGTCGGTTGCTCCTTACAAGCCTCCTGTTGATAAATCACAGGAAGAATGCTGGAGGTGTGGCAGAAAAAGGTCATTACCAAAAAGAGTGCAGGGTCTCTATTCCTATCCCTGCTGCTCCTAAAGCTAACCCTTCTAAGTCTGCTGATGAATACAGGAACAAGTACTATCAGCTAAAGGCTAAGATGGCTGAAGCTGAGGAGGCCAGAGCACCAGCCAAATGGCTGGTCGCTGAAGAACATGATTAGGCTGACTCCGATGAGTCAGATAATGAAGATTATGTGGACACTATGTGCCTGATGGCACTCGCTGATGGTGAGGTGCTGACAAAAGATCAAGTCTCCTTAAGTCAGTGGATAAATGTCACTGTCAAAAAGGTACATTCTCTTCTCTCCTTTTCAGAAGATGATAAGACCAAAATTATTGAGTCTTTATCATGTGATCTTCAGTATGTAGAAACTTTACGTGCTGAACTTCAATCTAAACTTAACTCTGCTGGCAATGAGTTAAGTGATAAAAATGAAAAACTCTTGAAATTGAAAAATGTTCATGTAGAACTTCAATCTCATGAGTTAATGACTCAAAAACTTCAACTTGAAAATGAAAAACTCAAGGCTGAATTTTCAAATCTGAAGAAGATTGTGACCTCTTGGTCAAAAGCTTCAAGGTTTCATCATCAATGCCTAAGTGAACAAGTCCCTGTTCAGGTCCAAGCAATGATTGGTGGCAACTTTGACTTTGCTGTTTCATGATGATGTTAAACCTGAAATTTCTATTCCTCATTCCTCTTCTATCTCTCCTGAAGAGATGAAAAAGTGGTACTTTGTTAAAGGACAAAGTGACTACCACTCTGAAATGGATGCTGGTGTTACCCCTTCTTCTTCCACTAGCGAATCCTCTACCTCTAATGAGGTAAAAAGGTGCTAATTCTTCTAACAGCACTAATGCTTTTACTTCTCAGCAGTTTCCCAACAAATCTGTTGAACCCTTTAAAAGAAGCACGGTTGTTGTGTCCTATGACTACAACACTCCTTTGAGAGTGAATTCAGTCAGTCAGCAATCTTCATGTGCTCCATCAAATTCTTCATCTCAACAAGAGCCTGCTCATGTTAGTCATAAGGATGACCAACATGACCGTCTAATGAAAAGACGTGTCAGGTTCGTTGATGTTAGTCATAAGGATGACCAGCATGACCGTCTAATGAAAAGACGTGTCAGGTTTGCTGATGATAGACTTTAGCAAGTACTTCCCTCAAGGGATTTACCTGCTGATGGTCTATCTAATCATCAGATCCTTCCACAAAAATTCTCTGTGTCAACTAGGTCCACTCCTAGGTGTAACACTCCTCAAAAAGGAAGGTTCCCTTCTCAAAACAGGTCTACTACTCCTCAGCAAGGACACTTGCCACATCAGCAAGTGAGACCTGTTACTCCTCAGCGAGGACACTTGCCACATCAGCAAGTGAGACCCACAACCCCACAAAGAGGACAAATGTCAAATCTGCATTCTCAATCCTCTATGTCAAACAGGGAGTATCTGCCTCATAGGCAAATGAGTTCAGCAACTCCCAATCATCAATCTAGGACAATTACTCCTAGATGAGTGGCTCAATCTCAGTAGGGTCCCTCATGTTCTTCCTACCCTGCTGGAAGACAAGCATGGAAAACCATTCAAGGATCACAAAATCCTTATGATGACAATGGTCAATCCATTCTTGGTCTTGTTCCTCAGATGCCTCCTCCTAGACTTAAACAAAGGAACAAATCAAAGTCTAAGCAAAAAGGCAAGACATCTTCCTCTAATCCTCAGATCAATGAGCTTACTCAGCGAGTCAATGATCTATCATCTCAGCTGAGAGACTTTCTCATTCTGAACCAAAAAGGCACTTCCTTAGTTAAAAAATGTTATCTATGTAGTAGTAGAGGACATGTTGCCTCTGAATGTGAAAGTGTAAGCTCAAGGAATGCTCCAGAGGTTGTTACACAACCAAATTCTTCTATGTTTGCTGGAGCATCTTCCTCATCAACTAGGGTCAGTGAAAATCCTTCTCCTGAACTTAGATCCAGTGAACCCTCTTCGGTCACTGAACCAAATGTTGCTGAGTATATCTCTTCCCAGCACATTGAAAAATCTCATTCCCAAAGGGTCATTTCCAATGCATGGGGACATCCAGCTATGCTGATTGAATACAGTGCTCTTGACGTAGTCAGCAGCTATGTATATCTTCAAAGCAATGAGACTAATATCATGCCTTTTGAAGAAAATGATCCCACATTTGGACATGTCAATGTGGGTAACTTTCCCACTCTTGAGGATGCTCTCTCAACATATCCAACAGCTACCTCTAATGAACCTACACCTGACCCTGCTGACAGGGTCACTGATGAGTTCCAAAGTGAACTTGCCTAAATCCTTCTATTATATCCATGCAGGGCTCGCTGGGAAAAGGAGTGTGGTAGTTGGACGGCGGTTGTTCAAAACACATGACTGCCTCTAAGTCCCTGCTGGATAACTATACAGAGGCACCTGGTCCTACTGTAGTGTTTGGTGATAACTCCACTGGACAAACTGAAGGGTATGGTCTTCTTTCTAATGGTCTTATCAAATTTTCCAAAGTTGCTTATGTAAATGGATTAAAACATAATCTCATAAGCATTAGTCAACTTTGTGATGCTGACTACAAAGTGATTCTTGATAAGCATCAAGGCACTGTTGTATATTTTAACAAGGAAGTCGTCTTGGTAGCACCTAGAAAAAGAGATGTATATCTTGTAGACTTCACTCCTATCAAAACTGATAGTGAGATTTGTTTCTTTGCAAAGTCAGCATCTGAATTAAATTGGTTATGGCACAAGCGTATGTCGCATGTGAATTTCAAAACCATTAACTCACTGGCCAAAAAGAACCTTGTTCGTGGCATTCCTCCTCTCTCTTTTGAAAAAGATAAACTCTGTGGTGCTTGTGAAAAAGGTAAAAAGCCATAGAGCTACTTTCAAAACAAAACAAGCCAACTCTGTTAAGGGTTGTTTCCATCTTCTTCATATGGACCTCTTTGGTCCAGTAAATGTCCAAAGTCTAAAGGGTAGCAAATACACTTTAGTTATCGTGGATGAATATTCACGATATACTTGGACTATCTTTCTTCATTCCAAGAGTGATGTTGCTGATGATAGAATAAAATTTATCAAGAAAATGGAAAATCTCAACAGCATAAGGGTTAAAGAACTCAGACCATGACACTGAATTTAGAAACCACACTCTTGAATCTTTTTGTGTTGATCAAGGGATCTCACAAAACTTCTCTTCTACTACAACCCCTGAGCAAAATGATGTTGCTGAAAGGAGAAACATAACTCTCATCGACGCAGCACGTACCATGCTCAGCGAGTCCTTTCTGCCCAGCAGGTTTTAGGCAGAAGCTGTCAGCACTGCTTGCCATACTCAAAATCGTTGTCTTATTGTCAAAAGACATGACAAGACAGCATATGAAATTTTGAGAGGCAAGAAACCTCAAATCAAATACTTCCATGTATTTGGTTGTCCTGTCTTCATTCTTAATAATAAGGATCATCTTGGTAAATTTGATCCTAAAGCTGATGATGGTTATTTTGTTGGATATTCTGCCATCAGCAAAGCTTTCAAAGTATTTAATACTCATCTTCAAAAAGTGGATGAGTCCATTCATGTCACTTTTGATGAAAACTCATCAGCTCTTAAGGATATCCAATCCTCCTCTACTGAAATTATATTCAATGAGCTCACTGATCTTCCTATGGAGGATACTGACTCATTTGTTGATGCCTCTTGCTCGCTACCTCCTGTCTATCAGCAACCTACAGAGGAAAGCTCAGCTGGAGCTGAACTTGAGCAAGTTGCTGCTCATATCTACACGATTGAGCCAGTTGAACCTATTTTGAGGTCAATCCATGCTGCATCAGCCAAACCTAGATCTCTGGATGATGATATGCAAATTGATGACTCTGCTGAAGAAGAGTTTCATGATGCGTCAGCTAATGCTGAATATTTGGAGTCTGCTGATGACCCCAACTCAGTAGATGACTCGAAGCAGTCAAATGGCTCCACTGATCAAAGTCCTATTGAACCAACTCTAACTATAGATTTCTCTTCCTATAATTCTCCTGCTTATCCAATTCCCCAATCTTCGCTACCCCTCTACTTGGTTCATCAAGTGTTCCAGCACTTAAATGGACTTCTAGTCATCCTGCTCATCAAGTACTTGGTGATCCTCAGCAGGGTATTATGACTCGATCAACGACTAGAAGTTAATGTCTCTATGTCAATTTGTTGTCAATGATCACTCCAAAAAATATTAGAGAGGCTATAGTTGACCCATCTTGGGTTGCTTCCATGCAAGAGGAACTAACTCAATTCCAAAGACAGCATGTCTGGTTTTTGGTCCCTCTACCTCCTGGCAAAGAACCCATAGGAACTAAATGGGTTTATAGAGATGACGAAGATGGTGTTGTTATTCGTAACAAGGCTAGGCTGGTTGCACAAGGTTACCTTCAGGAAGAAGGCGTTATATATGATGAAACCTTTGCTCCAGTAGCCAGACTTGAAGCTATAAGATTATTCTTGGCACATGTTGCTTATCGAAACTTCACAGTATATCAAATGGATGTAAAGAGTGCTTTCCTAAATGGAAAACTTGAAGAACAAGTTTACGTAGAGCAGCCACCTGGTTTTGATGATCCAGCCAAGCCACACCCATGTCTATTGTCTGTATAAGGCCCTATATGGTCTTAAACAAGCTCCCAGAGCTTGGTATGACACTCTTTCTGAATTCTTTCTTTCCAATGAGTTTCAGCGAGGATCCATTGACAACACCCTCTCTATATATAGAAAGGGTGTCCATGTCCTATATGTCCAAATCTATGTAGATGACATTATCTTTGGATCCTCCAACAAGAAACTTTGTAAGAAGTTTAGCTCACTGATGTCCTCTCACTTTGAGATGAGCATGTTGGGTAAGCTAACAATCTTCCTTGGTTTACAAATTCCTCAACTCTCTGATGGCATTTTTATAAACAAAGAAAAATACATTCGGGACATGCTGGCTAAGTTTGATATGACAAATATCACTCCTAAGCCCACTCCTATGTCTCCTCCAAATAATCTCCATGCTGACCCAGATGGGAAGCATGTAAACCCCACTCACTATCGTGGGATGATTTGTTCGCTGATGTATCTCACAGCGAGTCATCCTAATATCATGTTTGCTACTTGCCTTTGTGCAAGACATCGAGCATCCCCTAGGGAGTCTCACTTACTCGCTATCAAGCGAATCTTCAAATATCTCAAAGGGACTTCCTCCTTAGGTCTTTGGTATCCCAAAGATTCAAACTCTAACTTAGTTTCATACTCTGACTCTGACTATGCTGGTTGCATGTTAGATAGGAAAAGTACCAGTGGTGGATGTAAACTGTTGGGGGGAAGGCTGACTAGTTGGTCTAGTAAGAAACAGCATACATGTTCCATCTCCACTGCTGAAGCAGAGTATGTATCAGCAGCAAGTTGTTGCGCTCAAGTCCTCTGGATGAAAAATCAACTCACTGACTATGACTTAGATTTCTCTAAGATCCCCATCGTGTGTGACAATACAAGCGCTATTGCCATTACACATAATCCTGTTCAGCATTCCAAAACAAAACACATAGATATTAGATATCACTTCATTCGTGACCATGTCATGAAGGGGGATGTTGAAATCTACTTCATCCCCACTGATGATCAACTTGCTGACATTTTCACTAAACCTTTAGATGAAAAAAGATTCAAGGATCTAGTCAGCAGGTTGGGAATGTTGAATGGTGACTCTGCTACTTAGCTTACATATCTCTTGTAAGTTAACTCTTGACCCTTGTCAAGATCACTTCAGCAAGTTCAAGTGTGTCTTACTTGCTGAACAAAAAAGCAATAGAGAGCTAAAAGTCTCTATCTAGTACAGCAGCAAACGGCTGCTGGTAAAGACAAATAAAATCCGTTGATCCCTGATGCTTTAGGAAAAAGCATAACAAAAGTAATAGGGTGCTGAAAGTCCCTATCTAGTCCAACAGCAAATGGCTGCTGGTAAAGACATCTAAAATCCGTTAATCCCTGATGCTTTGGGAAAAAGCATAATAAAAGTAATAGGGTGCTGAAAGTCCCTATCTAGTCCAGCAGCAAACGGTTGCTGACTTTTAAAATCCGTTGATCCCTGATGCTTTGGGAAAAAGTATAATAAAAGTAATGGGTGTTGAAAGTCCCTATCTAGTCCAGCAGCAAACGGCTGCTGGTAAAGACATCTAAAATCCGTTGATGGCGAACAATTTGCCAAAAATTGGATAAAGTTAGTCAGCGACCACCTCTCTCTCTCTCTTTTAGTGACTGACTAAAAACTTGGTAACCAAATTTCTTTTATAATGACTCTTCAGTGGATACCTCTAGTTATCCTAGTGTATTCCACTACGTATTTTTGTTAATATTTTATTATATATCTCAAACGGTTACCTCGATTTTCTCCCAAATGGGCAACTTGTACACTGTATACGCCGTATGTACTCAAGTACAATTGAAATCGTGGTTCAAGTTGTCACATCATACAACTCACATACGTACATTTATACAGTTTTGTTTATATAAAATACTCCCTCCGTCCCAATTTAAATGTCTTATTTTGACTTGTCAAGTCTTTCTTTCATAACTTTGACCGTAAATAGTTTTGTTTGTGTTATATAGTACTTGATGAAAATCATATCAATGTAAAATACATTTAAAACCCTATCCAATCATATATATTACATCAAATATTATATAACACAAACAAAAGTATTGACGGTCAAAGTTAAGCACAAAAGACCCAAAATGTCAAACTATGACATTTAAATTGGGACAGAAGGAGTAACATACTTTTTGCCACGTATGAAAGAGAGTACATGTGACGACTCACTTTTTGCAGTCATGGGGCCCATATCCATGCCATATATATGCATTTACCCTTCCACTTCTCCGTCTTTTACGTTCATTTTTTCTCTCAAATCTTCCAAAATTCTCTCATATTTTCCAAATCTTTTCAGTCTCTTCAAATTCTCATTTTAATTCATATCATCCTCTTCATCTTTACTCCCATCTTAATCATTCAAATGGCATCCCCATCTGAAAATGTTCCTGAACAACAACAACAAATCCCTGAAAATCTCTCCTATTTCACATCTAAAGTGTATGATAATGCATATAGGCCAATAACTATCTGGGATCTAAAGAGATCCCATCCAAAATCAAGGGATACTTCTCAATGTTCGACTTCATCATGGGATGTCCTATAAGAGAGGCCATTTACAGTGATCCCAAGGATATGTGTGTCCACCTCCTAAGGGAGTTTTGGTGGACGTGTGACTACAAAGTAGCCAACAGTACCATTATTGGAACTGTGATGAAAGGAGAACACTCCATCTCCATCACAGTTGATTTGCTGAGAGATGCTCTTCGTCTTCCCAAACAATCGGAAGAGCATCCATATGTTGATTTGGTCCCCACTGCAGTTTGGAAGGAATGGTTGTTAACCATTGGGTATGGGACCAACATGGAGCCAACACAACCTGTGCACAGCAATCCTTAGAAAAAGTATTTGCCAGGTGTATGGAGGCTACTGTTCACACACGTCATCCAGTGTCTTGGTGGCAACAGTGGCTCTTTTGATCAAGCCACTGCTACTCAAATGCAAATGATATATGCGCTGGCAAATGGTCGCAACATTGACTTTGCCAGCGTAATTTTTGAAGACCTAAAAGGGAAGGTCACAATAAAGAATCGGTCGAGCTCAGTGCCTTTTGCACGTTTTCACTCTCTGATCTTCAAACGCGAGTTAAAAGACAAGTATCTCCCTGAAGGTGCTCAATTCATCCTCTCCCCAAGGGTTGCAAGCTCTGTATATAAAATTCCTGCTTGTGACCCTGAGCAATTTGATTCCAAGTATGTTGTGCTCACTCCAGCAATGAAACAGGTACTATTTTCTACGTACCCTGACATATACAAGCAAAACTCTGCTGGAGCTGGTATGCTGATAATCCCCCTAGCAACCTCCAAAGCTCCCAAAAAGACCAAGAAAACCACTTCTTCTTCCACTTCACCTCCTGCTGCTGTCCCAAAACAGCAGCAACGAGTACCAAAGGGCAAACCCACAAAGGTTAAGAAGTCCTCACTGCCCAAGAACACTAGAAACCCAGCCAGCCCATCAGCAGTCTCCCAACAGACTGCTGACGAGAAAAAGGGTAACCGCAAGCAGCCAGCTCAATCTTCTGTAGGCGAGGTTGGTGAAGATCAAGGGCCACCCAGCCCATTAGAGTTGAGTCAACCCCATAAATCCTTCCCTCTTCTTCTCAAGCCTTTGAGTCGTTGTCAGCAGCCATATCACAGGTGATGCTAGAGACAACAAAGTCTACGGCCGAGAGATGCTTTGGTGACACAACACACTGAAGCTGAGGCGCCCGGTTCCCCTACCCCTTTAAATTTTTCAATGGGGGAAAGGATGGGTGTTGAATTTGAAGGTGCTGAGGAGATTGCACAAGTTGAGAATGTAAATGAAGGATTTGGTGTTGGTACTGATGTTGGTGTTATTGATGAGGAGAGTGACCTGGAGTTAGGTGATTTCATGGTTGATGAATTCTAGCTGGATTCCTCCAACCAGGCTGGTAAACTTGAAGCAAGTGATATGGAGGTTGATGCTGGAGAGGCTGCTGCTGATGATAATGCAGCAGCCATCATTGAAAATTTTGAAGAAGCTGCTTGATACAGAAATTACCAGGTTCACTGAACTGGGGAAATCGAGTGAACTGGAGGATCCAACTGAACTGAAGAAGTTAAGTGAAATGGAGAAAACTGGCCAGATAATGCCACCAGAACAAGCAATTTTAATTCTGCCAGTTGTCGCCCATTTTAAACAACTATTTACTGTTAGGTCGAAAATCGACTAAGTATAATTTGTTCAAAATAGTTGAGGCTCAGTGAAGAAAGCTTGCTCAGGATTCTGAAGTCATTCAGAATAAAGCTCATTGAAGCTTCACTTCAAATTCAGAATCAACCAACACTGAAGACGTTCAGACGAAAGTTAAAGACTGAAGACTGAAGAAGAAGATCATCTCAGAAGCAGAGCTCAGAGAAGATCTTACCTGAAGTTGAATCTGAAGAGGCTTAGTGAAAAAGTACTTACAACACTTTTTCACTGATTACGAGGAAAGTCTTTTTGCAGCTTTAACTACCTTTACCCGGTTAATTACTATCAACCTGGGATTGGGAAAGTTTTAGCAAAAGGTTGGGAATAAAGTATGTCAAGTCACATCAAAGAAACTTACATACTTTACCTTAAACAAGCATGTTATGGATTTGTCCCACAAATCCATCCAACCATATTTAGTACGGCATATTGCCATGTCATCAGGACATGTTTGCCTATAAATATAAGACTTCTCACACTTGCAATATTGCTTGGAACTGTGGCAATTGCAACGTGTGATATTACTCTAAGTATTCTTACGAGTAATTCCTCGTCGCATAGATCATTTGTATTTCTAGGGTTGTTTAGATACTTTCACAAGTGTGATTATCTTTGTTCCGCAACAACTCTTGTATTTTGTTTATAACAATAAATAAAATACATTGAAAAATACATCTCGACTCATTGCCATAATACTTGATTATACTTAGTAATTTATATAGTTTCAAGCAGTTATATTTTATTACTCTTATCCATTATCTGGATCGTAAGTCTAACTAGTCATGTCTAGTTTTGATTTACTTGCCAGTCGGGTTTCTTGATATAACTTGTGATTATTATTGTCTAACCTTATATTTTGTTATATCTTGATCTCTTGTACATCTTGTTAGGTGGACTTACATTTACTGAACCAACCCAGTTATCAGTTATAACATTACTCCATAGGCAAGGGTCTCCAGATGTTACCAGTAGTGATCTACCAGTAATGTTCTCCAATGAAGCTCTCCAGTGACCACTCTCCAGTCAAGTCTACTGATGAATGCTCCAGATTTAAGTCTCCAGTGGAAGTCCAGATGTCACTCTCCAGTTGCCTCAATAAAGTTTGTTTCTGAATAATAAAGATTGTCACGTGTCTGGTGGACCCAATAAGAGAAGGTGGATGACAGCTGTGATAAAGACAAAAAGAGGGGAGTGTGACGACGTTATTCCTAACGGTTTATGGGCCCGACTGCAAAAGGAATATTTCTAGAAGCTTTATGTGTGCTCTTTCTATTGGTCCATTTTGTTAGTGGTTGTCCCCACCATGTGCCAGCCTTTTATTTATTTTATTTCCTTATTATTTTTATTATAATTTCGATGATTTCTAGACAGGTAGTTATCTATAAATAGGGGCTCATTTCTCATTGTAAAACAGATTATGTTGTTGAATGAAATTAATAGAGTAGCCTCTATTTCTTATCCAAAATCTTTATTTACCTTTATAGATCTTTGATCTTGGTGGTTTGGAGTGATCCCTTTATCTATAATTGTGGTGGTTCGTCCTTTATCAATTATAGTAGTGAGATCCAAAATCTTCGATTCCTTTATCTGTGTTTGTGGTGACTCGATCTTTATCAAACATAGTGGTAGGTTGGAGTGTTTCCTTTATCCTTGGTTCCGGTGGCTTGGCCTTTACGAATCTTAGTGGTGGATTCTTTTATCTATCATTTTATTTATCGTCTTGTCTTGTTGTTGTTTTCATGTAAAATTAGAAAATACAAAAAATAGTTGTTTTAATTTCCGCTGTGCTTGGGTTTTTACATGATTTACGCATCACTGTTGCTGATAATAATGCAACAGCGAATGTTGTAGAAACTGAGGTGCTGACTCTTTCTGCCAGACCTCAGACTCCACCCATGCAACCAGTGAACACCATGCTTTTCCTTGGCATGCCCTCTTCCTTCCAAAGTGTTCCTGGCTGCTCATCTGCCGCCATGCCTATCGAATCTCAAACTGCCAAAGAGTTGGGTATCTCTTACTCTACTCACTCTTCTAATAGGCTGACCAGGGTGGAAAACCAGCTAAATGATCTCGCCAAGGCTGCCACACTCGTTGTTCAACTCAAAAGTCATGAAGATGACATATTGGTGAAGATCTTGGAAAGCTGGTACAAAAAGCAGAATGAGAGTACTGCAGCATCGAGACACTTAAAGAAAAATCTGTTTCGATGGCTGCTGATTAAGAGAAGCTGCGCACTTACACTAATGTCATCAAAAGAGATCAGCAGGCCATCCGAGGTTTCTATCGATCGCTGTGCAAGATTGGGAATGTTGTTCGGTTTTTACCTAAGAAGGCATCCAGCAACAGTGACTATGTTGCTGCTGACGCAAATAGGGTTGCTGACCTGGTTTCTCCTCTCATCTCCCAGGTTGAAAGCAACACCAAGGCCATCAATGCCTTGGAAACTCAAGTGGCCAGTCTTGCTCCTCGTGTCTCGTTCACTGAGGAAGATCGTAAGCGCCAAGAGAACTTAGAAAGAGAAGTTGGGGAAATCAAGCATATGCTGTCCCATCTTCTTCAGCAGCAGGCAGCCCCAACAGCAATAGTGGAGGTTGTTAATGATACAAACTCTAAGGGGGAGAAAGTGGATGTTGCCATCCTGAACCTTGTCAATAAGGCAGTTTAACAAGGTGGTACATAATGTTTATGACAAGGTACTTGAAGAAAAAGAAGAAGATGACACTGTCGAAGCCACTGAAACACAAATCAATGAACTGGCAATAGTGGCTGTCAGCGAGGAGGATGTGAACGCTCCCCCTGCTGGTGTTGAGGGGGAGACAAAAATGGATGCTGAAGCTCCCTTTGCTAGTGCTGAGGGGAGACTAAAGAAGTAAATGCTGAAGGGGAGCAGTAGATAGTTGTTGCCAAGTCTCCCCAGCCTGAAATTTTTGAAGAAGCTGAGCAAATGGAACTTGAAACCATCAAGCTGTATGGGAAGCTGGGTTCGCTCAGGAAATGGCTGTAGACAGATCTCATGAAACGTTGCCAATCTTTCACAGTCAATATCTGGCAAACGCTGAAATCACTCCACTGACAGATAGTTAGAGGAGACAACTCACGGGGTCTAGATTCTTCAAAAAACCTCTAGCTGCTTTCACCTCCCTCTCTGCTGAATCTCTAACCATCCAATCCTCAGCAGGTCATCAACATTAAATGATTGACATTCTAGCGTTGACTGCTGAGGGTAAAACTCAAGAAGAAGCCATCAAGGAGCTGGACAAAATCAAAGAGAACCAAGAAAATGAAAAGAAAAACATGGAATTCATCAGACAGCTGCCACTCCTTGAAAAAGATCAATTGGATGCTGAGCAGAAAATGATTCTACAAACAAGTGGTGCTGAGGCTCTCTACAGATATAAACATGATGAAGTAGAGAAGCAGCTGAGTGAAAAGAGAGCCAAATTTGATGAAGAAAAGGCTAAGTAGTGCAAATACATGAATGACAGGAGGAGGCCACAAAGAATAGTGGCTGCTGAAGCCTTTCGTGCTGACATGGGCCTAAAGACTAATTTGAAGATTTTAAGAGAAGGTGCTGACAAGCCTGTCAGATATGAAGGTGTCAAGGCAACCACTTTGAGTGCCTCTGAATGGGCTGAAGTGTATATGCTTATAAAAAACAAAAAGGCTCCCAACTACAATCAACTGAAGAATATGCTGAGGGAGTACTTTGAGAAGGCAAGAGGCTTTGAAATGAAGTTCATGTGTGATTTGCCTATGCTAAGGCTAGTGTTTGGAGCTCCAGCAGCTATCTCAATGTCTGTTGGCAAGAAAATACAAAAGAAAAGAAAAGAAATGCATCAAACCTTGCCAGCAGCCCTTCCTCCTCTAGCTAGTGACACCACTTTAAATCTTCGATTGCCTCCTAGAAGTGTATTTGAAGAAGGGAGAATATTGGAGTCCCCTGCTGGTATATTCTTCCAAAACTTTCAGAATGATCAACTCTTCTTCAGATTGGCAGAGATTGAAAAAACCTCTACTGGCTTTCTGATCAGCATCTGAAAAAGATTCGCTAAAATGACAAGTGCTAGATCAGTCATTAGCAAGATAGATGAAGAGCTGATGAAGCCAACGAGAAGAGAAGATCCAGTGCTGGGGATTGCCAAGCAAGAGGACGCTTGGGAGATTGAAGCTGCTAATCTTTAGATGTCTTACTTTGTAAAAGCTTTATGCTTCAGCTTGTAATATTTTTGGATGATATAAAAGACATCTTTCTTTCATACTACATTCTTTTCTAAGTTTTATCTACTCAACAAGTCTCTTCAGCGAATATGGGGGATTGTTGAGTCTTGGATTCACTGATAAGACTTGCTCACTGACGTGTGTCGTCAGCGAGTCCAGTGACTCTCTTCAGCGGGTTGTATGCTGCCCAAATTGTTAGTCAAGGCAGAAAAATTTCAAACTAGATGAAGACAAGAGTCACATGGTGGTTTCTTCCAACTGTAAAATACCTTATATGGAAAAGGTACAAGTTTTTTGGGTAAAAGGTTACCCCGATGATTCTATTCTAAACAAACCATAAGTACAAGTAATGTAACTGAATGTTACATTAGTTAATATGAATAACATGCCAAACACATTCAGACAACTAGCCTAGCTAGACTACCAATTATCATAATCAATATTACACATGATACCAATCTAGAAACAAAAAAAAACAATCAGCCAGAGACGTCTTCAGCTTGTATTGGAACTCTCCACTCTTTTAGCAAGTTATTTTGGCTTTTGAATCTAATGGTGACTAGCCTCAATCGAACCATGCGAATAATCAGCTCTACAAGGACCTCCACACTACGCGAATTCTGTGTAAACAACCTTTCATTCCGTTCTTGCCAGATAAAGTAAGAGGCTGCCGCAACAAGGATCCTACTAATCACACTTTCAACAGTTTTCTGTTTGGATCTATGAATGAGGCATTGTGCAATATCTTCCCATGACTCTGACAAATCATCCATATTTGCCAATGCCTTTATCTTCATCTAAACCTGTAACGAAAAATGACATTTAAAAAACAAATGTGAGCGAGAATCTATCCCCGTTTTGCACAGGGGACATCACAAGAGCTTCAGATTAGTCTCACTCCCAGCCTCCCATGCCTTCATACGATCCTGAGTCTTCAATTTGTTTCGAAAAACCAGCCATAAATGAAAGGCATGATGTGGAATACATTGTGAGAACCAGACAACATTAACCTAATCGACTTCACCTTGTTTCCTTCTCAACGAATCCCAAACCACTTTTGAAGAAAAATCAGTCTCTACACCATTCGAACATTTCCATACATTTCGATCTTCATTATCATTGATTTGTATATGTGGTATATGAATTAGAACAGGGAACACATTATACCAAGCATCCGGCCACAACCATTGATTGTCCCGAATAAGGTCAGCCACTTTACTATTCAGATTGCACCCAGCACTTGCAATCATCCTTGGAGTGATAAAACTGAGCAAAGGGCTCTCGACACACCAATTATCTGTCCATACAAAGGTATTTACACCATTATCAATCTTCTTCCAAATATACGGTCTAATAGTGTCTCGCATTTGTAACAGTTTCCTCCACCCCCAACTCATACTTCCACGAGGAGCAACCACCCAAAAATATGAACCTTTTATCTTATAGTCATGCATCCATTGTACCCATAACGACTTCATTTTGTTGATGATAAACCAGATGTGACGAGCCATAAGAGCTTTGTTCACATCCGAGATCCTTTTAATGCCGAGACCCCCCTCATATTTAGGCAAACAAACTGAATTCCAAGCTACTTTTTATTTTCTCGTTGCTACCGATCCCTGGCTCCATACAAAGTTCCTCATTTTCTTTTCTAAATCATTGATAATACGAATAGGTAAAATGAAGACCATGGCCCAATATATATGCATTGACGAGAGAACTGAATTGATCAATTGAAGCCTACCCGCAAACGACAAAGATTTTGATTTCCAATTATCTATTTAGCTCTCCATTCGTTCGACTAAAATTCTACAATCTTGAAATTTTAATCGAGTAGAAATAAGGGGAACACCAAGATAATGTACCGGTAGGATGCCCACGTCAAACGACATAATGGACAAGATGGCTTGCTTATGATGATCCGATACATTGCAGAAAAAAGCAGAACTCTTTGGAAGACTAGGAGCTAATCTAGAAATATTTTTGAATGTGTTAATCCATTAAAATCTTAGCTGACCTTACATCCCCTCTCGCAAAAAGAAAAAGATCGTCAGCAAAACAAATATTGATGATCTTCCTTTTACTACATTGAGCATGAAACTTGAAGCCATTCGATTCTGAGGTATTCCTCCTCAGAATTAATGATAACACCTCCATAACAAGCGTAAAAAGGTAAGGTGACATAGGATCTCCTTGGCAAAGACCACGTTTTCCCTTAAAATATCCATACACATTACCGTTAATACTTGAAGAATAAGAGACACTTGTAACACACTCCATAATCCACTGAATCATTTTTGGTGAAACCCAAAACTCGAAGGCACTCCTGCAAGAAATCCCAACAAACAGTGTCATACGCAATCTGGATATCCACCTTAAATGCACACCTAGGTGGACCACGATTTAGATGATAGTTGTGCATTACTTCTTGAGCTAACAATATGTTATCCGATATTTTCTTCCTGGGATGAACGCGGACTGATTGATATCAACCAAGTCTCTAGAGCAGCCTTGATTCTGTTTGTGATGATTTTACTGATGCACTTGTAGATAACATTGCAACATGAGATTGGGCGATAGTCAGTAACTTTAGCCGGTGTTGTTATCTTTGAAATCAAGGCAAGAAAGGTATGATTGAGTTCTTGTAGCAATCGTCCATGACAGAAGAAGTCTTGAACAGCTTCTGTAATCTCTTTGCCAACAATATTCCATGACTTCTTTAAAAAAGCCGAAGTGAAACCATCTGGTCCCGGGCTTTGTTTTCGCCAATTGAAAAGATAGCATCTTTCACTTCCAGACGTGACTAACTTAACCATCTCATTGGCCGTATCTTGGTCCATAACCTTGGTAAAGAGCCCTTCACAGTTGAACGGATGGGTCACATCTTTAGTACCTAAGAATTCTTGTAATGTGTCACCAAAGCCTCATAAACTTCCCTCCTTCAAACACCGTAACATTGACGCCTGTATCATAGAAATCCTGCTCCTATGATTTTGCTTTTAGAGAATTATG